>NC_056739.1:1704563502-1704567844 GCF_019279795.1 Protopterus annectens | reverse complement strand
CCCTTTTGGACATGCTAGAATAGTACTGGGAATTCCTTTAAAATTTAAAAAAAAAAAGGGCTAATGGGGAACAAGGTACTCAAGAGGAGTTTGTGAGGGTGTAGTGCTTTTAATTTTTTAGTGCTGACTTATATAATTGCTTTAGTGGGCAAGTGCCAGATAACTTAAATGCAATGTGTTACAGGTAACTTAAATGCAAAAATGACAAACAGTAACTTTCTTTCAAGTGAAACAAGGAAATAAGTACAGTAAGCAATGCAGATATCACTAGGGATCCGCAGAAGCACTGAAAAGCCACGTTTTAGGTGGAATTAGCATTTCAGGGAAATAACAAGCAAACAAACAACAAGCATACAAACAAAGCTAGATTCAGCAGGCCTGGATCTAGTCTATGCTACAGCCATCAAGGTGTACCAATTTCAGTAAGAAATAGTTCAAATATGCAGGCACTATAAGCCTTTAACCAGAAATTCCCAGCTCAGAAGGGCAGAGTCCAGCCTCTCCTCCCACAAGAGTGCAGACCACGAACCTTCTTAATGTAAAATAACTGGCCTGAAGCCCAAGTGCTTAAACCAGAACTAATATACTTTTAGAATAACAGACACTGAGCCCTCAATCAGCAGTTCCCAACTTAGAAGGATGTAAGCTACCTGTCCTGCCACCACAGTGCAGGCCACAAACAACTGGTCTGAAGCCCAAGTGCTTAATCCAAAATACTTAGAATGATAGCTACTATATATATATATATACATATATATATATATATATATATATATATATATATATATATATACACACACACACGCACACACACACACACACACACATAAACACACACACATACTGCAGCCCCAGCCCGCATTCATTGTTTCCAAATTCTGCTTTCATACAACTGTACCCACCTTAATATACAACCCTCCATTCCTCTACCTATATTTCTAAGTAAAATTCAGTCTATAGTTAATCAACTTATATTTCACTTCCTTAAATCATCCTACTTATGTTTGCTTTTCCGTAGCACAAAATCATGTGTTACAAGATCACAGAAGCACTTACACAAATGAGCCACAAATGCTTAAAAAGTAACAGAAGGACAAGTTATCACAGTCACAGTGTTACCCTGACCACTTTATAACTCGCATTAAAGTAAATTATGGCAGTCTTTACAGCTTAAACTCATTTCTTTGAATAACAAAAACAGTAACAACTTGACTTTTGCCTATGTTACAAGCATGGGCCACAACTGGCACCTTTCATATCATGATCTTTGTATACGGTCACTATTCACACAGAACTACTGCTCCTGACCCTTCCCTCCCCACCCCAAAGTACTTACACAAAGCTAGGAGCAGTTTCTGGTTGCGGCTACTAATTACTCAGCGCCTGCTGCCTGCATATTGTTAATATCACACTGGAGTTTCATTTCTTACCTCCAACATAACGTGATATTTATACTCCACAAAATGCTGAAGCAGCCATGTTTCCATTACTGGTTCAGCTAACCCAATAATGAACAAAGACGCTGCATTTTTTAAATTTAAAAAAAAAAATTAAATATGAAATATTACCTTTTGTTTGCTACCCAGTTATCTGCTCACATCCTCAAGGGATGCATGCAAAGTTTTCAGATTATGACAAACTACATGAACATAGTTTAAGGTACACGGCAATGCTGCTCCTGTGAACAGCTAGTAGTAAAGCAGATATTTTTTCTGGCTTGGGAGGACAGCAACAATACTTTTTAGGTGCATCATTTTCTTATGTATTCATAGGCTCTATCAAGATTATTGTGACTATGCTTACCTGGTTGCAAAATTAGCATTGAAAAGTTATCCGAGTGACACCCATAAATATTAAACATTCTTCTTATGTTTTGTACCATAATATATGAATGGCACTTCTATGCAATATGATAGTATACAAAATGATGCCTTTCTCATGTCCTCGCCTAGGATATCAAACAAGCTTTTAGGTCTACCTTCAATTTGCTGCATGTGTGTAATAATAAATCCTTGGCAAAGGTGTGGAATGTTACTTAAACTTAGGCATGTAAAACCATTACACCTGTCTGTAAATAAGTTACAATAATTTCTGCATTTCCGTTTCTGTTCCCTAAATGCTCATCTGAACAGTAACACAGATGTAGGGCGCACTCTGCTGATAAGAAAAGTGTATCGGTCACTGATTAGGCACTTGTTTTATAATATAACTAGGGTGCAAGCATGGGAGTGGCCTTGGTTTGAAACAGCCCTATAGTTTATCTTCTAATTCTATGATAAAAAAAAAATCATTCCTGTTCTTTATTTTATTTACTTGCTTTTCAAGCATTTTAGAAAAGCAAATTCCTGTAACAGCATAGCTACAAGTAAAATTCTAATCTGCTTAAATAATGCATGATTACTGACATGGAGATATTGTGGATACAAGTTCTTTTCAGACAAGCTCAATTCTTTTGACTGCATGACATGCATTAAATGCTCACCCTGTAGAACATGACGTTTAATTATATATGTTTTTTCTTTTTCAACCTGATTGCTTACTTTGTGTGGGAGAGGGTTTCTTTGTTACTGAGAGGTAAGGAAGAGGCATGACCAAGGAGGAGGACAAGTATTTCTGTGTGGGAACACATACATTCATTTATTCTCTGATAACCCCATTAATTCAGCTGAGGGTTACAGGGGAGCTGAAGCATATCAGGCATTCACACTCAGACGTCAGTGAATAATCTTGAACATGGTGTCACCCCATTGTAGGAAATCATTTAAATGCACAAACGTGCACATTATACGACCTATAGATAGACATGTATAGACATGCTTATATATAGAGACAGAGAGGTATACTACTTATAACTGAATAAACCCAATGTTGACTGGCAAACCATAAAAAATGCCAAAGTCACCATACCTGTATACATGTGTTGAGAAACAGCCTTGATGCATGCAAAATTTACAACTTAAAAACCAAATAAAAATATTGTTTTTTCAGGGTGGCTAACAACTGTGCACCCCCCCCCCCCCACACACACACACACACACACACACACCTTGCTAATTATATAAATTAACACAAGGACTGCACAAACAGGGGGAAAGGGCATATTCCTAGCCCGATATAAAAAAAAAATACATTTTTTTCAGGGGGGCTAACAACAGTGCACCCCCACACGTTGATAATTATATAAATTAACTCAAGGACTGCACAGACAGGGGGTAAGGTCATATTCCCAGTCCATTATAAAAAAACACTTTTTTTCAGGGGTCTAACAACCGTGCACCCCCCACACCTTGATCACTATATAAATTAACTCCAGGACTTCATAAAAAGGGGGTAAGGGCATATTCCCAGCCCAGTAAATTGAGTGATCTTACATTGTCACTCAGGTGCTTAGCCGATCATATGCAGTCCACTAAACAGCTGTCACTCACGCACACACTTGACATAATGCATGCACCCATATATGGCCAAGCCTTGAAGTTTTGATATTGCTAGGGTAATTTTAAAATGTGCTTGCATAAAGTCTTCCTGTCCTTCTGTGTTTAATTACTGCTCCTCTGATCAGTTTTAGGTATTTTTAAAACCTGCTACCCCTACTTGCTTTCACCCAGCAATAAATAACTGATGATGTCATAGCTGCAAGAACACAAGGGAAAATACAGTGGGACACTGCACTATTAAACCTTGTAATAAGTACACATATTAGGAAAGTAACAGGTAAGAGTTAACAGTACCCCTGTGGAAATGTTTGACCTCTCCCACAGACACATACATACATATACTTAAGGTCTGCAGAACTGCTGCAGGCTCCAATCTATTTGGTCAAGCAAAAAGGTTTTACTACTGGCATTTACCTATACACAATTTAACGTGGGGAAATAACTTTTTGACTTGTAACAATTTTTAGAACCTACAGATAACAGTATAAGCAATTTCCTAGGACCAGGTAAGGCCTTGGAATAAAAGTGAGTGGAATGAGGTAGTTCTACAGATTTATTCAAATGAGTGACTGTAGGCATGGACAGGTTAAACTCCAAGTAATGAGATTAAATAAAGAAGTTCAGGTCCTTGAAGATGCTTCTGAAATCCAAAGATAACTATAAGTGGATACCTAGTGTCATGTCGGGCCTCAGCACTTCGGTGCAAAGCATGGATAGGTACTCACTCCCTCCCTAAGCTAATATGCCTTTTCTTTCCACTACCTGATCCTCCTTTGCACATCATCATCCAGCCAAGTGCTAACATGTGTCCCCCTGACATCAGTTTAAGATATTAGTTATTACTTTGCCACCTGCCTTCCTTCTTTCATTTTGTACTGACTACGTCTTCCTGCACATGTGTCAAA